>NC_056448.1:41644825-41662325 GCF_018296145.1 Oncorhynchus tshawytscha | reverse complement strand
TCGTGAGGCTTGCCTGCAGCGGCCTTGGTAGCGCTGATGAGGTCACTCAGAGCCTTGGCAACGTCTTTGACAGCGTTGATCAGGACCACCTATAGAGGGCCCACCAGAGAAGGAAACAAGTGACTGGAGGTTTACAATGGTAAAACAATGACATCTACTGGCTGGTGACAAACGCACACACACACGTGCACACACACAGTGGGAACGTCCTCGTGAAGTATGATGGAATGGGATGGTAAGAGTAATAGAGAATCTGACCAAAAACCTCAGTGTCTAATCGTACCAATAACAGTGTGTAATCGTACCAATAACAGTGTCTCATCGTACCAATAACAGTGTGTAATCGTACCAATAACAGTGTCTCATCATACCAATAACAGTGTCTCATCATACCAATAACAGTGTCTCATCATACCAATAACAGTGTCTCATCATACCAATAACAGTGTCTCATCATACCAATAACAGTGTCTCATCATACCAATAACAGTGTCTCATCATACCAATAAGTGTCTCATCATACCAATAACAGTTATTCCTACCCATAATAGACTTGATGAGACAGCAGATAAAAGCAGTTAGGTTTTGGATGACTATAGTCATATAGGTGGGACCTCTAGACTAGACAATGTATTGAAAGAACTCAGTAGAGCCATTCTTCCTAGATTTTCACTTTCCATTTCTGACATTGTAAATCAAAAGTACTCCAGACAAAGTAGTAATTACTGGGAATAAGCAGGTTGAACAAAAACAGCCTGTTGTTCAAATTAGCGCATTCACCAATGCATTGTGTGGCATGATTACCAATAGGGTGGTTAGGGAGGAGCCAAGCAGAGTGGGGAGCAGCAGCTAGAAGAAAGTGGAATACCATTGGACAGATCGGAAAATGGACCAATCAATGAGCCAAATCCAACCCATCAAATATGAGACAATCAAACCCAATCGAATCGAAGATGTACAAAGTGAGGGTGGCTAGTTTGTCAGAGCCCGGCAGCAAATAAACATTAAAAACGTTAAAAAACGTTTAAAATCAACCCGTATGCCGTAAGTATGAGAGATGAGAACACACCCTTGAAAACCATCAGAATGAATAAAGACCGCACAAATGCCTTTTTTTGAGGGGGGGGGGTTTGTCTGACTAGCCGACCTTGTAAACAGGAAGCTCGTATATGCTGATGCTTTTGGAAACTTTAATGCACATTGGAGGTTTCTTAAGGCTATTTGTGCTTAAGCATAGAAACCATGTCAGCAATTCAGTAGAGAACACTTAAAATTACATTAGCTGAAGAATGAATGTCCACCACAGTTAAAAACTACGTCTGTAGCAGGTTTGAGGCATGTGGTGGCTAATGTAGCTATTAAAGGGAGGGGCATGGAGAGTAGTATTATCAACTCAAAACATCTTGCTACACTTGGTTCCTCCTGTAGCTCTCTTAACTCTAGTCATGAAGAATTACTGTATCTGCAGGCTTTTAATACAGCCCTGAAGATCATGATTCGTTGATTATTTAAATCTTGGCCCGTATCCACAAAGTCTCTCAGTGTAAGAGTGCTGATCTAGGATCGGTTTTGCCTCATAATAAATAAGATTTTATGGACAGATGGGACCTGATCCTAGATCATAATAAATAAGATTTTATGGACAGATTCTAGATCAGCACTCCAACTCTGAGACACTTTGTGGATACAGGCCCAGGTGTGTTCGAAATGGGCTGGAATAAAACCCTGAACACCCAGTAACTCTCCAGGACCGAAGTTGGACAACAGAATGAACGGATCTCAGTGGGTTACCCAGTGTGTCTTTGTTCATCCTAATCTCAACCACAGACTAAAGTCTTTATAGTCTGTGGTAGTGTATACACTATAACTGATGGCCACTCCAAAGAGCACAGACAAAGGACATTTTGAGTCAGTTCATATTCAGACAAAAGGGAAGAGAGTACCCACATTTGTACAGAGATCTGTCCCATGCGAAGAAAAAAGAGCCTTTTGAAGTGAAGAGAGGAAGAGTGAAGAGAGGAAGGCAAGCACAGAGAGAGAGCACTCGATTAAACACTAGTATAAGAAACATCGCAAGGTCCTACTACTGCTACTATAAAACGACTACTTACTACTGCTACTATAAAACGACTACTTACTACTGCTACTATAAAACAACTACTTACTACTGCTACTATAAAACGACTACTTACTACTGCTACTATAAAACAACTACTTACTACTACTACTATAAAACGACTACTTACTACTACTACTATAAAACAACTACTTACTACTACTACTACTACTACTATAAAACAACTACTTACTACTACTACTACTATAAAACAACTACTTACTACTACTACTACTACTATATAACAACTACTTACTACTACTACTATAAAACAACTACTTACTACTACAAAACAACTACTTACTACTACTACTACTATAAAACAACTACTTACTACTACTACTACTATAAAACAACTACTTACTACTACTACTACTACTACTATAAAAACAACTACTTACTACTACTACTACTACTACTATAAAACAACTACTTACTACTACTGCTACTATAAAACGACTACTTACTACTACTACTATAAAACGACTACTACTACTACTACTACTATAAAACAACTACTTACTACTACAAAACAACTACTTACTACTACTACTACTACTATATAACAACTACTTACTACTACTACTATAAAACAACTACTTACTACTACTACTACTACTACTACTATATAACAACTACTTACTACTACTACTACTATAAAACTACTTACTACTACTACTACTATATAACAACTACTTACTACTACTACTATATAACAACTACTTACTACTACTACTATAAAACAACTACTTACTGCTACTACTATAAAACGACTACTCTACTGCTACTACTATAAAACGACTACTCTACTATAAAACGACTACTCTACTGCTACTATAAAACGACTACTTACTACTGCTACTATACAACGACTACTTACTACTGCTACTATAAAACGATTACTTACTACTACTACAACAAAACCACTACTTACTACTACTACAAAACGACTTACTACTGCTACAAAACCACTACTTACTACTACAAAATGACTACTTACTACAAAACAACTACTTACTACTACTACAAAACAACTACTTACTACTACTACTACTACTACAACTACAAAATGACTACTTACTATAAAACTAGCCGATTATTACTACTACTCACATATCTGCTTTGACAAAAGTCGATAGACCCAGATATTGGCTTTTGAAATGAAAAGGTAAAAGTTTCAAAGCAAGAATAGTGTAGGGAAATGCCTTCTTTTGAATCAAATTTTAAACTCCAATGTATGTGAGAGTCTCCTTTTTTTTTAAGTGACACTAACATTAACTAGAGATAATACTGGCACCCTGAATAAAAATGTCAGTGCTTTTTGGATGGGAACAATATGGGGACGAACATGCTTCTAACAGTCGTACCTGTGTCTCGGGGTCCTCGGCGCCCAGGCTGGCGGCACCCAGTTTTACCACGTCGGCCAGTTTGGTGATGGTGATGACGGAGGACTGGGCAGCCTGGGCCAGTCTCTCCTGGCTGGCCCCGGCACCAGAGACCAGCAGCTTGGTGTCCTCCACCAGCGCCTTGGCTGTCTTTAGGATGTGCTCTCTGGGAGGGGCAGCATGAGACATATGCATTCACAGTTATTTATGTAATATCAATCACTGTTTATGTGCAGTGATGTGCATGATAGGTGTGGGACGATACCAGTATCACCATACACTCCTTAGTATTGTGGCAAGGAAACAAAACACCAAGCGGATGTAACTTCTTTAGGAAAACAGTCCTGACGTTGGAAACAAACATCATTGTGTTGTCATCCTGAGTCACATGTATTTATTTTCCAAGCTATAACACACAATATTTTACATACAGCAGGTTTTTAAAAGGACCAAAAGAGCTGGATCTGCTTCATGTTAAAAAGAAAAATGATATGGAAAAAATATTGCGATGCTGGTATCGTCCCGGCCCTAGAGTTTAAGAGTTAATCTTGTGTTCTGGATAATGATGACGTGTTCTATGGGTGAGTACGCAAATAACTGACACAAATAAAGTTCTATCAAATATTGTATAAAATAAGTATCTACTTTCTACTCTGTATATTCACACATATAATGAAAAGACAGACCTTTAAAAATGACGATTAACCCCCTTTACCCTCCCAAGCCCAACAGTTAATAACCCCAGCATCAAATATTACACCAGGCTACCATAGTTAATAACCCCAGCATCAAATATTACACCAGGCTACCATAGTTAATAACCCCAGCATCAAATATTACTACTGGACAGTACCTGTGGTCGGCGAAGGTTTCCGAGTTCTCACGGTTGAGCGTGCCGGCGGTGGCGAACATAATGGTGGTGTCCAGGTCGGCGATGATGCCCGACACGGTACTGGCTGCTGTGATGCAGGCCTGGGTGCCACGGTTACCAGCCTGAAGGGCCGCCAGCACATGAGACACCTGACAGAGAGAAGAGATGTTATGAATATGGTGTCATCATATGGCTGCATCAACCAAGGTTTAATGTCTGCAACTCTGACATGGTCCAACTGTGATTTATTAAGATCCAGAACCAAACAGACAACATTTCAATCCCAATCTGAGTATTGTCAATCCCGGGAACCAGTCTATTTCAAAATTTGTCCTGACAAGGTCACAATGTAACGTTTGCTTTGGGTTCTCAGGGGCTACAACGGTCTCTCCTATGTTAACTCAAATTCACATTCAAATAACTTTATTGTTCAAATAACTTTATTGATAAATTCTTATCTGGAGGAGTTTATAAAACATAAAACATAGTAGGCTTAAATAACAAACAGAGGACAGGACAAATATAAAATGTTTAAAAAAACAGGGGCTAGCTGCATGTCGGTCGGAAGAAATACAGATAGGTCATTATGGCTCACCTTCTCGGAGACCTTGCGTGCGCTGTCGATCAGCTCCTTCTTGGTGAAGGAGTCGTTGGGACTACACTGTAGAGCTCCGGCCTTAGTCACCAGCCCAGTACAGTTGAAGCCGAGCTCCCCAACCTGCTTCTTGATGTGGGAACCAATCTGGACAAGGACAGAGGAGTTGGGACTCTTTAGAAAGCCCTTTTTCAGTGCAGTATCATTCAGTACTGTACTTTTGAAAAAGAAAAAAAGGGTCATTAAGCAGACCCTCTTATCCAACTGTCATTCAGCGCATTTTCAACAAAGGTAGGCGAGACGACCACATATCAGTCACTACAAGTAAAACACTTTCCTCCATAAAGCCTCAGCCAAACCAGTGCTCTTGTTTTTGTACATAGAACTACATATTGAATCTCCTTCTGTTTCCCCAAGCCAAGGAATGGGAGGAGAATTATCATGCCTTTAAAACAGCATTATCACACTGCAATTGAGAATATGTATTCGTTTCTACTTGGTCAAACATATCAGTCACATGAATATAATACATATTAATTGTCATCAGATACCTCGTCGTTCTCTGCAGTGATGGCAGCGTATTTGGCCTCGGTGGCTAGCTCTCCAAACTCATTAGTAAGCTCGCTGGCCAGACCTCCCAGGTCATCTGGGTTGGTGTTGGACTTAGTCACCTGAAAACAAGACACAGCCTTTTATCTAATGATCTTTCATTATATTTTTTCCTGAGGGAAGAGAATGTCCTGTATGGAAAACAAGATTTCTCTACCAGATATATAACCCTTACACAACTATCATTCCACAGGAAGTGTATGTCATTCATGGTTTGATGATGACATCCAACTACTATAACCCCCGCAGTTCTACACACAAACTTACTACCCCCCCACAACCACTCACCCACATACAAACTCAAAACCCCCCCTCCACCGTTCCTCACCATCTCCTGCACGGTGACGGCGATGGCTTTGGCAGTCTTCACCATGGTAGTCTGGTAATCCACAAAGGAGCCATCGGGCTCGCCGGCAGGGCTCTCCTCCATCTTGTTTATGGCGGCGGTGATGGAGTCCACCATGCCGCCCAGGGCGCCCGCAGCGCTGGCCGTCTCCGACAGGGTGGCGCCTAAGTCGTCTACCGCCTCCTTCATCATCTGGACAGACTCCTCCAGAGCCTCCTGGGTGTGGGCCGCCTGGACAGACAGACACAGACAGAGAGAGACAAGATCAGTGGACGGTCGTACGCATCAAACCATAGCTGGGCCGCTGGTAGATACATTTCTATTGAGTGTTAGTTACCATGTCGTGTTTTCGACTCAGTGCCACTTACATTAGGAATAGACCTAGACAGTACCTTGCTATGTCACGGCATTAAAAACCATAATACTGCCATTAACACTGATGATATGGACGCTGCCCTGCTGTCCCTGGTTAGACCGGAGTTAAATGTATAGGATATGTCATTTAGAAGATGCTTTAATCCAAAGCGACTCATAGTCATGCGTGCATACATTTTTTTTTTTTTAACGTACGGGTGGTCCCAGGAATCGAACCCACTATCCTGCCGTTGAAAGCGCCATGCTCTACCAACTGAGCTACAGAGGACCACATAACGTCAAATATTTTCAAATACATTAAAAGCTGGAATAGATGATTTTACCATGAGTGTCATATAGCAGACCTCCGGCCTCCTTGGCCGTGTAGAGCATCTGCAGGGCTGACTCGTACAGTTTAGTATAGTATAGTAAAATACAGTTTTGTGAGAAAGCAGACCTTGGGGTTTCCTCCGGCCTCCTTGGCTGTGTAGAGCATCTGCAGGGCTGACTCTGTCAGCGTCTTGGTCTGGTCCAACACTGCCATCTGCTGTTGGCTGCTCTGAATCTTACTGGCCGTGCCGATGGCTGCCATGATGAGGGGCTCGAAATAGCTCACCATCTGAGACACCTGAAGAGGAGGAAGAGAGCGAGAGCGAGAGCGAGAGAGAGAGAGAGAGAGAGAGGACCAAATTGTTGAGCTATGTTCTATTTTATCACATTGTTGTATGTTTTTGTCAGACTCCAGCCAGCTGCATCAAGTCTTTGAACCAAAGTAAAGTAGTTACAAATTCACTAGATACGACGGTATAAACACAACCTTTGAAGGCTTTTAATGATAGAAAAAAAGCTTAGCACATTGGGATACTAAATATGTAATTTCCTTAATATTAGTATTAATTTCCTTAATACTAAATATGTAATTTCCTATTAGACTGTAAGGTATAAAGCCAGACAGATGTGGATAATGTAAATAGGCCAAGAGGATGGGGTCTCTTACCTTGTGTCCCAGATGGGAAGCCTCAGAGCGAGCTGCGATGGCCACCGGCTCTATCAGATTGCTGATCTCCTGGACCGAAGCTGCCAGCTGCTCATGCAGAGCCTGAAACACACACACATAACATGGTAGAAGCAAATACACAAACACAGATGTCCTGGAAAAAGCTACATATGGTATCGTATATTATAAATCGGGTGGTTCGAGCCCTGAATGCTGATTGGCTGACAGCAGTGGTATATCAGACTGTAAACCACACCTTCCCGGGCCTTATTGCTTAATGGTATAGTATGTCATAGTATACTATAGTACGGTATGGTATGGTATAGTATGGTATGGTATAGTATAGTGTAGTATAGCTAGTATGGTATAGTACAGTATGGTATAGTGTGGTACGGTATAGCATAGTACAGTATGGTATAGTATGGTATAGTATGGTACAGTATAGTTTAGTATGGTATAGTACAGTATGCTATAGTATGGTATAGTAAGGTAGAGTACAGTATAGTATGGAATGGTACGGTATAGTATAGTGTAGTATGGTATAGTTTAGTCATGTACACATCTACAGTGCCTTTGGAAAGTATTCAGAGCCCTTTCCACATTTTGTTAGGTTACAGCCTTACTCTAAAATGTATTACATAGTCCCCCCCCCCCATCAATATACACACACAATACCCCATAATGACAAAGCAAAGACCGGTTTTTAGCCATTTTTGCCAAATTCATAAAAAATTACAACATTAAATATGACATTTACATACGTATTCAGACCCTTTACTCAGTACTTTGTTGAAGCACCTTTGGCAGCGATTACAGCCTCAAGTCTTCTTGGGTATGACGCTACAAGCTTGGCACACCTGTATTTGGAGAGTTTCTCCCATCCTTCTCTGCAGATCCTCTCAAGCTCTGTCAGGTTGGATGGGGAGTGTTGCTGCACAGCTATTTTCAGTTCTCTCCAGAGATGTTTGATCGGGTTCAAGTCCGGGCTCTGGCTGAGCCACTCAAGGACATTGAGACTTGTCCCAAAGCCATTGCTGGGTTGTCTTGGCTGTGTGCTTAGGGTTGTTGTCCTGTTGGAAGGTGAATCTTCACCCCAGTCTGAGGTCCTGAGCGCTCTGGAGCAGGTTTTCATCAAGGATCTCTCTGTACTTTGCTCTGTTCATCTTTGCCTGACTAGTCTCCCAGTCCCTGCAACTGAAAAACATCCCACAGCATGAAGCTGCCACCACCATGCTTCACCGTAAGGATGGTGCCAGGTTTCCTCCAGATGTGAAACTTGGCATTCAGGCCAAAGATGGTCTGAGAGTCTTTAGGTGCTTTTTGGAAAACTCCAAGCTGGCTGTCATGTGCCTTTTACCAAGGAGTGGTTACCATCTGGCCACTCCACCATAAAGGCCTGATTGGTGGAGTGCTGCAGAGATGGTTGTTCTTCTGGAAGGTTCTCCCATCTCCACAGAAGAAGTCTAGAGCTCTGTCAGCATGACCATTGGGATCTTGGTCACCTCCCTGACCAAGTCCTTTCTCCACCGATTGCTCAGTTTGGTCAGGCGGCCAGCTCTAGGAAGAGTCTTGGTGGTTCCAAACTTCTTCCAATGAAGAACGAGGGAGGCCACTGTGTTCTTGGGGACTGTCAATGCTGCAGAAATGTTTTGGTACCCTTCCCCAGATCTGTGCCTCGACACAATCCTGTCTTGGAGCTCTTACAGGCAATTCCTTTGACCTCATGGCTTGGTTTTTGCTCTGACATGCACTGTCAACTGTGGGACCTTATATAGACAAGTGTGTGCCTTTCAAAACATGTCCAATCAATTGAATTTACCACAAGTAGACACCAATTAAGTTGTAGAAATATCTCAAGGACGATCAATGGAAACAGGATGCACCTGAGCTCAATTTCGTGTCTCATAAGCAAAGAGTCTGAATAGTTACAGTACCAGTCAAAAGTTTGGACACACCTACTCATTCAAGGGTTTTTCTTTATTTGTACTATTTTCTACATTGTAGAATAATAGTGAAGACAACCTATGGAATAACACAAATGGAATCATGTAGTAACCAGAAAAGTTTTAAACAAATCAAAATAATTTTCTATTTGAGATTCTTCAAAGTAGTCATCCTTTTGTCTTGATGACAGCTTGCAGAAAATAGTAAAAATAAAGAAAAACCCTTGAATGAGTGGGTGTGTCCAAACTTTTGACTGGTACTGTATGTAAATAAGCTATCAGTTTTTAAAATGTTTTAATCCATTTAATCCAGTTTTTTTTTTTTAATATACATTTTTTAATAAGGCTGTAACGTAACAAAAGGTGGAAAAAGTAAAGGGGTCTGAATACTGTATATGCTCTTGGTCTTATGAGTGTACACACACACACACACACACAGCCAGAGAGACAGCCAGACAAGAGACAGCCAGACAAGAGACAGCCAGACAAGAGACAGCCAGACAAGAGACAGCCAGAAACACACACCTCCTGGGAGATGTCCTCTCTTGGGGTGAGCTGCTGGCTGATGGCTGCCAGGGAGGCCTGGTCAACCTCCCGAATACAGTTGTTCAGCACCTCGATGGCCTCGTCACACTCCCTCTGGCCTGGGGCTTTGTCTCTGTACACACGCATAGACACACACAGTACTTGAGAAACGGTTTTGGAGAAGCCAAAATGACCAGACTTCCTAACAATTTGTTTTTAACCTTGATAACTTGGATTGAAGATACTTTTTTCTCTCTCTCACAGAGATATGTCTCAATGGCTGGCTGCATGAATATATCTAACAATTAAACACCAACCCAGTGAGGAGCTTTACGGCAGTCAATTTTTCAAAAGTTTCCGTAATTTTGCTGATGTGGTAACTGACGATGTTAACTGTTACCTCATGTTGACACAGTATTTATATCTGCTGTGGTAACTGACCATGTTAACTGTTACCTCATGTTGACACAGTATTTATCTCTGCTGTGGTAACTGACCATGTTAGCGGTTACCTCATGTTGGTGATAAGTTTCTTGATGGAGTCGGAAACGGTCCTGGAGTGTCCGGCCAGCACTGACCACTTGGGGGGGTCTTTGGGGTTGACGGCCAGGGAGCGAGCGGTCTGGATCAGACCTGTGGAGCTCTCCAGCATGGTCTTAGCTGCAACCACGATGGGCTCCATCGCTGCCAGGCCCTGGGAGTTGGAACAATAATACAATATTCTGGTTGACTGTGTAACATCTGACGTATCCGTTGTCTCTACAGAGACAATAGGTAAGACAGCGTAACCACAGTGATGGTAGGGAAGGGACAGCGTAACCACAGAGACAATAGGGAAGGGACAGAGTAACCACAGAGACGGTAGGGAAGGGACAGCGTAACCACAGAGACGGTAGGGAAGGGACAGCGTAACCACAGAGACGGTAGGGAAGGGACAGCGTAACCACAGAGACGGTAGGGAAGGGACAGCGTAACCACAGAGACGGTAGGGAAGGGACAGCGTAACCACAGAGACAATAGGGAAGAGACAGCGTAACCACAGAGACGGTAGGGAAGGGACAGCGTAACCACAGAGACAATAGGGAAAGGACAGCGTAACCACAGAGACAATAGGGAAGGGACAGCGTAACCACAGAGACGGTAGGGAAGGGACAGCGTAACCACAGAGACAATAGGGAAGGGACAGAGTAACCACAGAGACGGTAGGGAAGGGACAGCGTAACCACAGAGACGGTAGGGAAGGGACAGCGTAACCACAGAGACGGTAGGGAAGGGACAGCGTAACCACAGAGACGGTAGGGAAGGGACAGCGTAACCACAGAGACAATAGGGAAGAGACAGCGTAACCACAGAGACAATAGGGAAGGGACAGCGTAACCACAGAGACAATAGGGAAGGGACAGCGTAACCACAGAGACAATAGGGAAGGGACAGCGTAACCACAGAGACAATAGGGAAGGGACAGCGTAACCACAGAGACGGTAGGGAAGGGACAGCGTAACCACAGAGACAGTAGGGAAGGGACAGCGTAGCCACAGAGACAGTAGGGAAGGGACAGCGTAACCACAGAGACAGTAGGGAAGGGACAGCGTAACCACAGAGACAATAGGGAAGGGACAGCGTAACCACAGAGACAATAGGGAAGGGACAGCGTAACCACAGAGACGGTAGGGAAGGGACAGCGTAACCACAGAGACAATAGGGAAGGGACAGAGTAACCACAGAGACGGTAGGGAAGGGACAGCGTAACCACAGAGACGGTAGGGAAGGGACAGCGTAACCACAGAGACGGTAGGGAAGGGACAGCGTAACCACAGAGACGGTAGGGAAGGGACAGCGTAACCACAGAGACAATAGGGAAGGGACAGCGTAACCACAGAGACAGTAGGAAAGGCCAGTGTACTGTATTACCTCAGCGCTGATCTGAGCGGGCACGCTGGCGAATTCTGGGTTGGAGGCGAAGGCGGTGAGGTTATCCACAGCTTCTATCAGGGGCCCTGTGGCGACCCTACACTTCTCTCTGTTCTGCTGGTTAAACGCTCCATCCAGAGCCTAAACACACAACGCACAAACAGGGTTACATTCATTAGTGATGGAATGCCATTCTAAAACAGCAGTAAAAAAAAATATATATAAACCTTTGCTCCAAGGTGGATTTAACTGCACTGTCAGGGACGTATTTCTCATTGCATGGGTTGTTGTTAGATAATTGTCAATGAACTTGGGGCATGGAGTCCCCCTGCAAGTGTCTGTCACATTAACGATGCAGCCCTAACCTGTACTGTACATATGAATTCAAAAAGTAGTGACTATTACTCACTTTGATGGACTTGACCAGATTGGCTGTGCTGTTGGCCACCTCCTTAGCAGACTGGACAAACTGTCGCTTGGCAACAGGGTTGGCTGTTTTGGAGGAGGCCAGGCGACAGGCATTGCACAGCGCCGAAGTGTGCTTGGCCACGATGGTGGCGGCAGAGAGGACCTTGGGAAACAAGAGGAGGTGTCTGAAGTAGGCAGCTAAAAGATGGAAAACACGGCTTCTGTTCAGAAATACCGATCATCTTTTATTCACCTTGATTCTGTATACAGTGGACATTTAGAAAACAGTACGCAGAGCAAGTTTAGGTTGGTTACATGTATGGTCTGTGTGGTATGACGTGTGAGTGAGGGAGTCAGTGAGTGTATGAGAGTTTGTATGTATTTATTTGTGTGTGCATGCGTGTGTTTATCCATGGACCTTGAGTAAGCGGGTGAGTGTATGAATGCATGAGGTGTTCATTCGTACGATCATATATGTGTGTGTGTGTGTGTGTGTGTGTTACTCGTTTATATTGGAACACACAAAGCCTAACCAAAGTCATCCTTGACTGCGAGAGAACGCTGACGACGTGTGTGTTTGTGCAGAAGGCACCTGTGTGTGTGTGTGTGTGTGTTCTACCTGGGACTGGGTGCAGGCCGGGTCCACCAGGTTCTGGCATGCCATCTGGATGGACTGGTTGGCACGGGCAAACTGGCCAGGGTCCACCAACCCCTTCTGGCCCGCGTGGCTTTTAGGGTCTGACACTCCAACCAGGTAGGCACCCTGTAACATTTTTCAGACAAATTAATGTTGTATGGACGGTTTTGATGAAATAAACAAGATAAATGTAACAAGTGCTGACAGGAGTTAGAGCAAATATGGAAACAGCTAAAAATCTACGATGATTTTATTAGACGATCGCTAACGATCGCTAACGTAGCAGCTCTGTTTATGACAACGTTAACATCTGCAGCACCACACATGTTATTGTTTATGACAACGTTAACATCTGCAGCACCACACATGTTATTGTTTATGACAACGTTAACAAATGCAGCACCACACGTGTTGTTTATGACAACGTTAACATCTGCAGCACCACACGTGTTATTGTTTATAGACAACGTTAACATCTGCAGCACCACACATGTTATTGTTTATGACAACGTTAACATCTGCAGCACCACACGTGTTATTGTTTATGACAACGTTAACATCTGCAGCACCACACGTGTTATTGTTTATGACAACGTTAACATCTGCAGCACCACACGTGTTATTGTTTATGACAACGTTAACATCTGCAGCACCACACATGTTATTGTTTATGACAACGTTAACATCTGCAGCACCACACGTTATTGTTTATGACAACGTTAACATCTGCAGCACCACACGTGTTATTGTTTATGACAACATTAACATCTGCAGCACCATCACGTTATTGTTTATGACAACATTAACATCTGCAGCACCACACATGTTATTGTTGATGACAACGTTAACACATTTATTGTTTATGACAACGTTAACATCTGCAGCACCACACACCGCACGTTATTGTTTATGACAACGTGTTATTGTTTATGACAACAACGTTAACATCTGCAGCACCACACGTGTTATTGTTTATGACAACATTAACATCTGCAGCACCACACGTTATTGTTGATAGACAACGTTAACATCTGCAGCACCACACGTGTTATTGTTTATGACAACGTTAACATCTGCAGCACCAACATGTTATTGTTTAACATCTGCAGCACCACACAACGTTAACATCTGTTTATTGTTTATGACAACGTTAACATCTGCAGCACCACACGTGTTATTGTTTATGACAACGTTAACGTCTGCAGCACCGCACGTTATTGTTTATGACAACGTTAACGTCTGCAGCACCACAGTGAGTTGATCAAACGGTGTTCCAACAAAACATGTTACATGTCAATTGACAAAGGTTTTCCAAGATCTTCCACATCTCTCACGTTACGCTTGTCTTGCCACTCTTTGCCATGGCAACATGCATTCACACACAGAAACAGAAGAAAACATTCAGACACAGATGCACTCAAATGCACACAGATGCACTCAAACGCACACACAAACACGCACACAAACACAGTCAACTCTTCAATGGGCAGTAGTGCAGAGCCATTGTGAATGTGACAGCATAATGTACTGTAAGGTAATGTACTGTAATGAACTGAACTGTAATGTAATGAACTGTAATGTAATGTACTGTAAGGTAATGAACTGTAATGAACTGAACTGAACTGTAATGAACTGTAAGGTAATGTACTGTAATGAACTGAACTGTAATGTAATGAACTGTAATGTAATGTACTGTACTGTACTGTAAGGTAATGTACTGTAATGAACTGAACTGTAATGAACTGTAATGTAATGTACTGTACTGACCTGAACTGCACTGTAATGAACTGAGCTGAACTGTAATGAACTGAACTATACTGTAATGAACTGTACTGTAATGTCCTATAATGCACTGTAATGTACTGTAATGAACTGAACTGTAATGAACTGAACTGAACTGAAATGGATTGTACTGTTTATGAACTGAACTGCACTGTAATGAATTGAACTGTACTGAACTGAACTGTAATGGACTGTACTGTAATGACCTGTAATGTACTGTAATGAACTGAACTGAACTGTAATGTACTGAACTGTAATGTCCTGAACTGTAATGTCCTGAACTGTAATGACCTGAACTGTAATGTACTGAACTGTAATGTACTGAACTGTAATGACCTGAACTGTAATGTACTGAACTGTAATGACCTGAACTGTAATGTACTGAACTGTAATGACCTGAACTGTAATGTACTGAACTGTAATGACCTGAACTGTAATGACCTGTAATGTAATGAGCAGATGGAGCATTCAGAGACACACATACTGACAGACCCACATGACCAGGCCTTACTCACAGTCATTAGGCGCCTGTGTGTGTGTGTGTGTGTGTGTGTGTGTGTGTGTGTGTGTGTGCGGGCATTTGTTTGTGTGGTTATATGAGAGTATTGAATTGGGAGAGGAACTGACTGTTGAAAGTGACTACCACTCCTTCCCTCCATTTGAGAGAGGAACTGACTGTTGAAAGTGACTACCACTCCTTTCCTCCATTTGAGATGCACTCCCAGGTCCAGATGTTCCTAAGCTAGCATCGAATCGCCTCATTGGCTGAGAGAATAATTAGGCCGATGTATTAGAGCATGGGACCATCCAACTATGCAAGGCAACGCATCCCTTTGGGCGTTAGGCTGCTTGCTTGCGTCCCAAATAGCACTCTATTTTCCATGTAGTACACAACTTTGGACCAGGGCACATAGGGCACGCAGGGCACACAGGGCACGCAGGGCACGCAAGGCACGCAGGGCACGCAGGTACGCAGGGTACGCAGGGCACGCAGGGTACGCAGGGCACGCAGGGTACGCAGGGCACGCAGGGTACGCAGGGCACGCAGGGCACGCAGGGTACGCAGGGCACGCAGGGCACGCAGGGCACGCAGGGCACGCAGGGTATGCAGGGCCCATAGGGTACGCAGGGCCCATAGGGTACACAGGGCCCATAGGGTATACAGGGCCCATAGGGTATACATGGAATTAGGTATACAGGACCCATAGGGTATACAGGGCCCATAGGGTATACAAGGAATTAGGTATACAGGGAATTAGGTATACAGGACCCATAGGGTATACAGGGCCCATAGGGTATACAGGACCCATAGGGTATACAGGACCCATAGGGTATACAGGGCCCATAGGGTATACAAGGAATTAGGTATACAGGGAATTAGGTATACAGGACCCATAGGGTATACAGGGCCCATAGGGTATACAGGACCCATAGGGTATACAGGACCCATAGGGTATACAGGACCCATAGGGTATACAGGACCCATAGGGTATACAGGACCCATAGGGTATACAGGACCCATAGGGTATACAGGACCCATAGGGTATACAGGGAATAGAGGGCCATTTGGGACACCCCCTGGTCTGCTGGACTGGAAGGTGGTTTACCTGGGCAGCTGCTTCCGTAAGGCCACACAGGGCTTTAGAGCCAGAGCTGACAGAGTCTCCAAACTCAGGCAGATTGCTGTTCTTAGCGTTGTGGGAGATTCCAGCCATGGCTTCCCCCAGGACCTGCAGGACACAAGGCAAATAGATTTAAAATACTTATATTTCTTAATATTTCTATATATTTAAACATATATTTATTTCACAAAATACCTATACAACATTATAAGGTATAAAGGTGATCGAAAATCTTATTTTAAAAACAAAACACCACCATTTCCCTGGATATATTCTAGGACATAGTAGGGAGGAAGTATGTGGCAAGTAGGGAGGAAGTATGTGGCAAGTAGGGAGGAAGTATGTGGCAAGTAGGGAGGAAGTATGTGGCAAGTAGGGAGGAAGTATGTGGCAAGTAGGGAGGAAGTATGTGGCAAGTAGGGAGGAAGTATGTGGCAAGTAGGGAGGAAGTAGGGAGGAAGTATGTGGCAAGTAGGGAGGAAGTAGGGAGGAAGTATGTGGGAAGTAGGGAGGAAGTATGTGGGAAGTAGGGAGGTAGTATAGAAGGAAGAGAAAGGGAGAGAGGAAAAGAAAGAAATGAAATGTAGAAGGAATGAAAATACATTTATCAAGGAGGTGTCTAGTTTGTCGTTTACCTTAGAGTTCTCCATGACACTGTCGATGCAGTCAAAGTAGGAGAGGTCACTGACCGCCTCGGTGGGGTTCTCAAGCAGTCCCCGAACAGTCTGGAGAGACATGGTACACAGGTTAGGAACATAACCACCCACACAGTCACAACCACAGAGAGAACATATAGACTACTAAACATGGACGTGGAAATGCACGCAGACACACCCCAAATATACATATGTCCACGCACAAGACGCACACACAAACACACAAAAGAGCTGTCAATTAAAGACACCCTTCAGGCGACATGTTAATGAACCAGACAAAGAAGACAACGTGAAGCTGTGTAACTCGACTCTGGAGCACAACAACTTGAAGCTGTGTAACTAGACTGGAGCACAACAACTTGAAGCTGTGTAACTAGACTGGAGCACAACAACGTGAAGCTGTGTAACTAGACTGGAGCACAACAACGTGAAGCTGTGTAACTCTACTCTGGAGCACAACAACGTGAAGCTGTGTAACTAGACTGGAGCACAACAACGTGAAGCTGTGTAACTAGACTGGAGCACAACAACGTGAAGCTGTGTAACTAGACAGGAGCACAACAACTTGAAGCTGTGTAACTAGACTGGAGCACAACAACTTGAAGCTGTGTAACTCGACTCTGGAGCACAACAACACATGTTGATCTCACACTTAAATCATACCTTCACTGTGTAATAGGAGAAATCATTAGGTAGCAAAACTTTATTTTCCAAGTACGGATAAACCATGCCAATATTCAGAT
>NC_056448.1:41609825-41639825 GCF_018296145.1 Oncorhynchus tshawytscha | reverse complement strand
GAGCGGAGCAGCCCACACTAAAGAGCGGAGCAAGCCCACGCTAGAGAGCGGAGCAAGCCCACGCTAGAGAGCGGAGCAGCCCACGCTAGAGAGCGGAGCAGCCCACGCTAGAGAGCGGAGCAAGCCCACGCTAGAGAGCGGAGCAAGCCCACGCTAGAGAGCGGAGCAAGCCCACGCTAGAGAGCGGAGCAAGCCCACGCTAGAGAGCGGAGCAAGCCCACGCTAAAGAGAGCGGAGCAAGCCCACACTAAAGAGCGGAGCAGCCCCCACACTAAAGAGCGGAGCAGCCCACACTAAAGAGCGGAGCAGCCCACACTAAAGAGCGGAGCAGCCCACACTAAAGAGCGGAGCAGCCCACACTAAAAGCAGCCCACACTAAAGAGCGGAGCAGCCCACACTAAAGAGCGGAGCAGCCCACACTAAAGAGCGGAGCAGCCCACACTAAAGAGCGAGCAGCCCACACTAAAGGCGGAGCAGCCCACACTAAAGAGCGGAGCAGCCCACACTAAAGAGCGGAGCAGCCCACACTAAAGAGCGGAGCAAGCCCACACTAAAGAGCGGAGCAGCCCACACTAAAGAGCGGAGCAGCCCACACTAAAGAGCGGAGCAGCCCACACTAAAGAGCGGAGCAGCCCACACTAGAGTCTAAAGAGGTGCCTTTAGAAAAATAGAAAAGTGTTCAATCAAAGCCTGTCACATCCCTTCTCCTTCAGTCTCATAGCGGAGTAGGGTGAAGTTGTCCCCTAGATGCTGATCTTGGGTCAGCTTTTAGTTTTCCCCATTAAGGGTTAAGGTAAGAATTGGGGAGGGGAAGCTGATCCTAGATCTGTAGATAGGGGAAACTTCACCCGTCATCATGACATCCAACTGGGAGAGGTGTGTCCCGTTGACGTTTTCATTCAATATAAACCCCTACTGACAGTTTGTTATGTAAGCCTTTCTACGCACGTCGCACGCACGTTTGAAGATCTATACAAGAACATGACTATTGTAACGTGTGTGTGTGTAAGACAGGGAGTTAGAGAATGCTCAGAGCTGTGTCTACTGTATATGAGAGTGTGTGTGTGTGTGTTAACAATAAGAATTTGAGTAACGTGGAAAGGAACACGTTAACAATTAGCATGGAGCATCATGAGAGGGTAACAAATATTCAAACAGAAACGATCCCCAGTGAAAATGACGGCACGTTTCCAGTACAAAACTGGAATTTCAATGAATGACTAAATAGATTATTAGAATAGTGTTGAAAGTAGAAGTGAACCCAAGCCTGCTATCTGTAGCTAACTGCATTGTGGATGCTGGGAGGGGTTTGTGGACAGGATCTAATGTCATTCTTACTGAGCGGCGGCTGCTAGTTGGTTCTTGAGGTTGGGGGAGTTGGGGTCGGTGGACAGGATCTAATGCCATTCTTACCGAGCAGCAGCTGCTAGTTGGTTCTTGAGGTTGGGGGAGTTGGGGTCGGTGGACAGGATCTAATGCCATTCTTACCGAGCAGCAGCTGCTAGTTGGTTCTTGAGGTTGGGGGAGTTGGGGTCGGTGGACAGGATCTAATGCCATTCTTACCGAGCAGCAGCTGCTAGTTGGTTCTTGAGGTTGGGGGAGTTGGGGTCGGTGGACAGGACCTTGGCGGCAAGCAGCAGCTTACTGGACGACATGGAGATGGTCTTGAGGTTGGACACCACCTGCGTCTGGTTCTCCTTGTTCTGAACGGAGAGCAGAGAGGAAGGAAAAGGTTCAAATCAGGTCATGAAGGTTCTCTCAGTCATTCACGCACATATGAAGTTAGTAACATATGACACACACAAAATGGAAACATCTGATAAGAGTGAATTGCCTGCATATATCTCAAGACACGTCCCGTCCTCCTCTCTCCTAAACATACACTTAACAAAACATTGGACCGCTGCATCGTACACAGTATGAAATTAGCTACATAACATCAATCAACCTGAACAATACGTCACAACACAATAGATATCATTTCACCCCAGTCGCATGACACTGGTGTTTCATCCGTGTCCTTCTCTGACCTGTGACTGGCCGGCCATGTCCACGCCGGCATCCAGGAACTCTCCGAAGTCATGGCCGAACTTGCCAGTGGCCTTGGCCAGGTCCTGGGTGGTGCCCCTGGACGACTGGACCAGCTCATTGGCTGACTGGTTGAGACCGGCTGCAGCCTGGTTCAGGTTGACCTGCGCCTCCTGGAAACTCTTCCCACTGGGTGGGAACTGGAGAAGAGAAGGGGGGGAGGGGATAAATGAAGAGGAAAAGAAGTAATGAAAGGGAGAAAAGAGAAGTAATAGTTGAATAGTTGGTCAAATAGTTGGTCCTAAAAAGGCAGAATAACGCTCCTCCTATTTTAGTTTGGTGTGATTTTCTACTCACAGAATTGGCCAGTAGTTTCTTACTGGCCTCTCCGACTGTTCTTATAGCGTTGTCCACATCTCTCTGTCCAGGCAGGCAGTTCACACTCCTGTTCAGGGCCTGGGATACAGCCTTGGCCACCTGTACACAACCAAACACATTCAAATAGAAGCATTTTGTAGGTGGATATGCGGTTTCCTAAGGTCTTTCATAGAAGCACAGTCTTGACTGTTGAGGGGTTTACATTCTAATAGTGAGCTCTTTGTGTATTGGCAACAAATATCCAAAAGTATAGAACCTAACAGACTGTCTGACTGACCTGTGCCAGTCTCTGCTGGCTGTCAGGATCTCCCGGCTTGGCAATGGCTCTCTTGGTTTCTTCGATCAAATTGGCCGACTTGTCCATAACGTCACCAGCGCAGTCCAGCATGGCGTTGCGGGCCTGAGGGTCGGCGGTCGTCGCGGCAACCCCACGGGCGGCCGAGGCCAGAGCGCGCAATGCCTGAGCCACGTCTCTGGCTGCCATACCTGAGAGAGAGGGGACAAAGCATGAGTACCATCTGTCTCCACTAGAGGGTGCTCCTGAGTCTTCTTCCTTACTCCCACCAGATACATTTTTAGGCTGTCAGACGCATTATATACTATACTCAGCGCACATGGCTGAGGGCTTCATGATCCTTTTATTATCTGAGCTACATTCTTTATTTTCTACATTCTTTTCTTTATTTTTTACATACTTCAGTAAGTTACCTCTAGGCCAGGGCTCTCTAACCCTGTTCCTGGAGAGGTACAGTCCTGTAGGTGTTCAATCCAACCCTGTTCCTGGAGAGCTACCGTCCTGTAGGTGTTCAATCCAACCCCAGTTGGAACTAACCCGATTAATTTTATCAACCAGCTAATTATTAGAATCAGGTGTGCTAGATGATGGTTGGAGTGAAAACCTACAGAACGATAGATAGCTCTCCAGGAACAGGGTTGGAGTGAAAACCTACAGGACAGTAGCTCTCCAGGAACAGGGTTGGAGAGCCTTGCTGTAGGCCAGGGTTCTCCAACTCTAGTCCCGGAGACCTTCATAGTTTAAATGTCTTCACTATTATTCTACAATGTAGAAAAAAGTAAAAATAAAGAAAAACCCTTGAATGAGTAGGTGTGTCTAAACTTTTGACTGGTACTGTAGTTCTCGTTGCCCTGGGTGACCAGTTTGTATACTACCGTAGTTACCTGTGTAGTTCTCGTTGCCCTGGGTGACCAGTTTGTACACTACCGTAGTTACCTGTGTAGTTCTCGTTGCCCTAGGTGACCAGTTTGTACACTACCGTAACTACCCGTGTAGTTCTCATTGCCCTGGGTGACCAGTTTGTATACTACTTTAGTTACCTGTGTAGTTCTCGTTGTCCTGGGTGACCAGTGTGTATACTACTGTAGTTACCTGTGTAGTTCTCGTTGCCCTGGGTGACCAGTTTGTACACTACCGTAACTACCTGTGTAGTTCCCATTGCTGTGGGTGACCAGTTTGTATACTACCGTAGCTACCCGTGTAGTTCTCATTGCCCTGGGTGACCAGTTTGTACACTACCGTAACTACCCGTGTAGTTCTCATTGCCCTGGGTGACCAGTTTGTATACTACTTTAGTTACCTGTGTAGTTCTCGTTGTCCTGGGTGACCAGTGTGTATACTACTGTAGTTACCTGTGTAGTTCTCGTTGTCCTGGGTGACCAGTTTGTACACTACCGTAACTACCTGTGTAGTTCTCATTGCTGTGGGTGACCAGTTTGTATACTACCGTAGCTACCTGTGTAGTTCTCGTTGCCCTGGGTGACCAGTTTGTACACTACCGTAACTACCCGTGTAGTTCTCGTTGCCCTGGGTGACCAGTTTGTACACTACCGTAACTACCCGTGTAGTTCTCGTTGCCCTGGGTGACCAGTTTGTATACTACTTTAGTTACCTGTGTAGTTCTCGTTGTCCTGGGTGACCAGTGTGTATACTACTGTAGTTACCTGTGTAGTTCTCGTTGGCCTGGGTGGCCAGTGTGTATACTACTGTAGTTACCTGTGTAGTTCTCGTTGCCCTGGGTGGCCAGTGTGTATACTACCGTAGTTACCTGTGTAGTTCTCGTTGCCCTGGGTGACCAGTGTGTATACTACTGTAGCTACCTGTGTAGTTCTCGTTGCCCTGGGTGGCCAGTGTGTATACTACCGTAGTTACCTGTGTAGTTCTCATTGCCCTGGGTGGCCTCACTCAGCAGCTGGGCGATGGCAGAGCTCACAGCCTTAGTGCTGTTGCCCACGTCCTGAGAGCACTTCTCCAGCTGCAAAAACACATACAATAAGACACAATGCACATACTTCCATTTGTATAATTCTTATCTTCACACACAATTTAATTAAATAAAGTAACATGAGTAGAGGTGAGTGGTCAAGAATCCTAATTATGCCTACTGTACGGTACATCAGGTTTCATTTTACTGACTGCTCTCACATACGAAGCATTGAGGGCCAGTTAAGTGCGTGTGTTTTTCGTAAGTGTCTGCACTGTGGTTGGAATTCTCAATGTCAAGTGCTTGTAATCATCATATAGGCACAGACCCATAGATGGGTGCTGAGGCATGATTCATGATTCTGTGGTGGGTGTTGAAATCAGCCTACCAACCTGATTCTGTGGTGGGTGTTGAAATCAGCCTACCAACCTGATTCTGTGGTGGGTATTGAAATCAGCCTACCAACCTGATTCTGTGGTGGGTGTTGAAATCAGCCTACCAACCTGATTCTGTGGTGGGTGTTGAAATCAGCCTACCAACCTGATTCTGTGGTGGGTGTTGAAATCAGCCTACCAACCTGATTCTGTGGTGGGTGTTGAAATCAGCCTACCAACCTGATTCTGTGGTGGGTGTTGAAATCAGCCTACCAACCTGATTCTGTGGTGGGTGTTGAAATCAGCCTACCAACCTGATTCTGTGGTGGGTGTTGAAATCAGCCTACCAACCTGATTCTGTGGTGGGTGTTGAAATCAGCCTACCAACCTGATTCTGTGGTGGGTGTTGAAATCAGCCTACCTACCGCTGTGCATATGGCTACAAGTTTAGTTTAGTTTATTAGGATCCCTATTAGCTACTGCAAATGTGCCAGCTACTCTCCCTGGGGTCCACACAAAACATACAAATACATGAAAGTACAGAACAGTAATAGACAATGAATTACAATAAATTCAAACTAGAAATAAAACAAGAGTTTTATATATATATATATATATATATTCATATTGTTATATACTGTACAGTTCAATCAGATTTTTAGAAATAGGAGAGGCGCTGTGATATGTATTTTATATCTGTTTTTTAAGCTAAACTTGCTTTTTGCCTGAGTAACTTCTAGTAGATCATTCCACCATGACATGACTCTATAACTGAGTCCACCATGACATGACTCTATACATAACTGAGTAACCTCTGGTAGCAGATCATTCCACCATGACTCTATACATAACTGAGTAACCTCTGGTAGCAGATCATTCCACCATGACATGACTCTATAGATAACTAAGTGAAAATCTGTTTATGGTTTGGGTACCGTTAAGGAACCCATAGTGTTGTGTCTGGTGAGGTATGTATGTCTGTTTAAAACAGATTATACAAGTGGCAAAGCATTTTCTTAAAAAGACTAGAAGAGATGTACATTTTTCCTCAACCATGTAAAAGTATCATGCAAGTTGTTCATGTTAGTTCTGTAGGTGCGGTTAAGGGCAAAGCGTGCTGCTTTGCCGTGAGCCAGCAGCAGCTTTGATAGGTATTCTTTGCTGCACTTGACCGTATTACCGGACAGTAATCAAGTTGGGACCAGACCAGAGCCTGAACAACTAGTACAGTTGATTTTGTTTGTGTCAAAAATGCAACATATATTTTATAAAACAGACATTCTTCTCCCCATCTTCACAACAACTTTTTCAATATGACTTGACCATGATATCTGACCATCCAATGTTACTCCTAGGAGTTCAACTTCCTCAGTGGTCACACCCTTTATACACAACTCCTCTTGAGGTTTAGATCTAAGAGAATGTTTTGAACCAAAAACAATGCCTTTAGTTTTAGATGTATTTAAGACCAGTTTATTGTTAATTACCCATTTTGACACTAACTGCAACTCCTTGCTAAGAGTGTCAGTGAGTTCACTGGCTAGAGGTGCTGATGTGTAGTGTGTTCAATCATCAGCATGCATAGTAATTTTAGCTTCTTGTAAGGCAAGTGGCAAATAGTTGGTAAAAAATAGAGAAGAGTAATGGCCCAAGGTAACTGCCCTGAGGGATACCGCACTGTAGATATCTGATGTTAGAGAAGCTTCCATTGAAGAACACTCTCTGGGTTCTATTGGATAAATAACTCTCCAACCATGTGATGGCAGGTGAACAATTTATGATCAATAACATCAAAGGCTGCACTGAAATCTAGCAATACAGCTCCAACTATTTGTATTTTGAATTTATTAAGGATCCCCATTAGTTGCTGCCAAGGCAGAAGCTACTCTTTCTGAGGTCCAGCAACATTAAAACATTATTTAGAGTTTAAAATATTACATAACATTTCATAACACTATCATGTTATTATCAATTTATTTTAGCCAGTCATCTGTGTCAGTGCAGTACAAGTTCAGTGCCCTTCCCTATATGCATGCTGAAAGTCACAAGTCATGTGACAGGAAGATCATGGGAGAGATGGGTTGTGTGTGTACACTTGGTGCTGTATAATATGCATACTGTTGAAAAAGTTGTGGTTAGCTTGTATGTACAGTACTGTGTGTGTGTGAAAATGTGTGTATTTGGGCATGTGTTTGCCATCTACCAGGGCAGGAGTGTGTGTGTGTGTGGTGTGTGGTGTGTCAAACTTCCTGCTAGGCTGCAAGCACAGTACGCATACGGCATATGCAAGGTGTATTGTGTGTGTGTGTGTGTGTGTGTCAAACTTCCTGCTAGGCTGCAAGCACAGTATGCATACGGCATATGCAAGGTGTATTGTGTGTGTGTGTGTGTGTGTGTGTGTCAAACTTCCTGCTAGGCTGCAAGCACAGTATGCATACAGCATATGCAAGGTGTATGTGTGTGTGTGTGTGTGTGTGTGTGTGTGTGTGTGTATGCATACAGCATATGCAAGGTGTATTGTGTGTGTGTGTGTGTGTGTGTGTGTGTGTGTGTGTGTGTGTGTGAGACAGAGAGACTCTCACCGTCTCTCCGGGCAGGGGTTTGAGTTTGCCATCGCCAGCTGAAGCCTTGGCCTCCACCATGTCTTTCTCCAGGCCTCGGACCACCGTCAGAGCATTGTCGATCTCCAGAGGACCACATGCTTCCTGTGCCTGGATCACATGGACAGGAAGTCAACACAGGAAGTGGGGAAAGGGAAGACAGAACAGAGACCCCATATTGGGCAAGACCGGGCCTGCTAAACCTCTAACTCTAGTGCTATATTACCGTGGTGTTACTCAAGTTAGCTATGGAGTAAGCTAGCTAACTCCAACTAGCTAAACTGCTAACACAGTGTTTCAGCTAGTTACGGAGCAAGCTACTGTAGCTAGCTAATTCCACAAACTAAACTGCTAATACAGTGTTTCAGCTAAATGGAGCAAGCTAGTGAGCTAATTCCACGAGCAAAAGCGCTAACAAGGTCAAATAAAAAGGTTCTTGTTGAGTGCGTTTGGGGGGTGTTTGGTACCTTCTGTGCGGCCGTGCGGAGCTCGGCAAGGGCAGTGGCAAGGTTCTTGGCACACTGGCTGAGTTGCATGGCAGAGGCCTGGTCGCCAATGGTAGGTACTGTGGCCTTGGCAGCCGTCACCATCTTGGCACCAGGCTGAGGGCATAGGAGTGGATGGAGGAAGGAAAGGGTTAACTTGTTTATTTCTACAAAAGTGCATGCTACTAAAACATTGTTCCGGTGTAGTTTGTAATAAATCAAATTGGCTCCAGTAGATTTCAGAGGACAAGCTTCCTTGTTTTGTGTCATATCCCTTTTAGACGGGCATCCTTCTTTGCGAATGTATATCAGAATCAGGGAAAAAAACATGAGTGCAGGGCAGAGATGCAGGTCTCACCAGGAGGAAGTTCTGACCGGCCCCGATGAGGGTGAGCTGGGCACTGGGGCTGTCGGGCTGGGACTGGCTTCCACGCACTCCCTGGACCAGCTGAGGGATCTGGTCTGCCACCACCTGACACACACCAACAGTTCGGTCAGGGTAAAAACAATAACATACACTTAAGCGCACACACTATCAAAATCACAATGCTCTATTCTCATTCTTACAGTGCAATGAAGCAAATCACTGCTCACATCACTGCATACATCACTGCTCACATCACTACATACATCAATACATACATCACTGCTCACATCACTACATACATCACTACATACATCACTGCTCACATCACTACATACATCACTGCTCACATCACTACATACATCACTGCTCACATCACTGCTCACATCACTACATACATCACTGCTCACATCACTACATACATCACCGCTCACATCACTACATACATCACTGCTCACATCACTGCTCACATCACTACATCATCACTGCTCACATCACTACATACATCACTACATACATCACTGCTCACATCACATCACTACATACATCACTGCTCACATCACTACATACATCACTGCTCACATCACTACATACATCACTGCTCACATCACTACATACATCACTGCATACATCACTGCTCACATCACTGCTCACATCACTACATACATCACTGCTCACATCACTGCTCACATCACTACATACATCACTGCTCACATCACTACATACATCACTACATCATCACTGCTCACATCACATCACTACATACATCACTGCTCACATCACTACATACATCACTGCTCACATCACTACATACATCACTGCTCACATCACTGCATACATCACTGCTCACATCACTACATACATCACTACATACATCACTGCTCACACCACTACATACATCACTACATACATCACTGCTCACATCACTACATACATCACTGCTCACATCACTACATACATCACTACATACATCACTGCTCACATCACTACATACATCACTGCTCACATCACTACATACATCACTGCTCACATCACTACATACATCACTGCTCACATCACTACATACATCACTGCATACATCACTGCATACATCACTGCATACATCACATCACTACATACATCACTGCTCACATCACTACATACATCACTGCTCACATCACTACATACATCACTGCTCACATCACTACATACATCACTGCTCACATCACTACATACATCACTGCTCACATCACTACATACATCACTGCTCACATCACTACATACATCACTGCTCACATCACTACATACATCACTACATACATCACTACATACATGACAAATCACAAGCTCAGTGTATAGAAAGGGGATATTTCCACACTCATGTTCAGAGTACAATGAAGGACACCTGAAATACAATCTAACTCAGAATGGCAAAGTCAAAAATATTTTCTTTGAGATTTACTACAGTAATTGTACCCCTGAGAGAGAGAAAGAAAAATAGAAAGAGAGAGAGCGAGAGAGAGAAAAAGAGAGCGAGAGAAAATTAGAGAAAAAGAGCAAAGGCATGACGCTCGTACTCATTGACCTATGCCTGACCCCACAGGACCAGAAAGCAGGAAGAGAGTGATGGTTGGGGTTGTCATGGCAGCGGAGCTCTCACCTTGCAGCTCTGGACGAGCTGCTGCTGGGCTGCTGGGTTCTTATTGGACGAGGCGGCGTGCTGGGCGGCGGCTATAGTCTGAGTGGCGGCCGCGGCGGCCTGCTTGGCTGCGTTCTGACAGGAAACATAAAAGACGGTCAGTTTAGTTTCAACTTAGGTTTCCAAACCAATGTGCTAGCTAACTAAACACCAGGGTTGGTTAATTTCAGCAACACATACATTAAGGTTCAGTTTTTAATCAAATTTGTCAAATGCAAGCAACAAAACAAATCAATCTTAGAAATCAAGATCCTGCGCACAAATAATCAAGGCTACTTTGACACTGACATCAATAAAAACAACTCTGTCTTGAATCCATCAATAGTGAGCTGTGTGTGCAGACGCACATATTGTAGGCTACAACCTGAGGAGGAAATGACGATCCTAAAAATGCTTTCCAGTTTCACTGACTCAGCCAATGATTCACCGGTCACTCGTCGGTGATGGCTGATGCGTTCGTGCCAAAAGCCTGCCTCTCTTGTTTTACTTTGTAAACAATGTTTGGAAGTTGATCTAATATTTTGGTAGCCTACAGCATACAGATTTAGCCTCTTCTCTTTTCAGCAGTAGACATTTGCTTTCCAACCTGTGATTTCCCACGATTGTAATATTCTGGATGGCTTGTTTTGCTGTTCACTGACAGATTCACTGACAGTCATAAGTTCTGTTTAGGCAAGTCAGACAGTCATAAGTTCTGCTTAGGCAAGTCAGACAATCATAAGTTCTGCTTAGGCAAGTCAGACAGTCATAAGTTCTGCTTAGGCAAGTCAGACAGTCATAAGTTCTGCTTAGGCAAGTCAGACAGTCATAAGTTCTGTTTAGGCAAGTCAGACAGTCATAAGTTCTGCTTAGGCAAGTCAGACAATCATAAGTTCTGTTTAGTTCTGCATCTTGCCTATGTAATTCAGCCATCGCTCATTCATATATATCTTTATGTACTTATTCACCCCTTTACACTTGTGTGTATAAGGTAGTCGTTGTGAATTTGTTAGATTACTTGTTCGATATTAGTCCATGGTCGGAATTAGAAGCACAAGCATTTTGCTACACTCGCATTAACATCTGCTAACCATGTGTATGTGACAAATAACATGTGATTTGATTTAGACAAGTCAGACAGTCATAAGTTCTGCTTAGACAAGTCACGGCCATTCATAAGTTCTGCAAACCTCCCTCGCAGTTACAAAGCTCTTTTGTGGGCCTACGATATCACTTAACACTAGGGCAGCATCCCAAATGGCGCCCTGTTTCCTTACATATGGCTCTGGTGAAAAGTAGCGCACTATGGGCCCTGTGGGCTTTGCTCAAAAGAAGTGCACTATACAGGGAATAGGGTGCTATTTGGGATGCATCCTGGCACCAGCAGAGGTGGTTGTATGGCAGAGAGAGGTGGTTGTATGGCAGAGAGAGGTGGTTGTATGGCAGAGAGAGGTGGTTGTATGGCAGAGAGAGGTGGTTGTATGGCAGAGAGAGGTGGTTGTATGGCAGAGAGAGGTGGTTGTATGGCAGAGAGAGGTGGTTGTATGGTTGTATGGCAGAGAGAGGTGGTTGTGAGATGGTTGTATGGCAGAGAGAGGTGGTTGTATGGCAGAGAGAGGTGGTTGTATGGCAGAGAGAGGTGGTTGTATGGCAGAGAGAGGTGGTTGTATGGCAGAGAGAGGTGGTTGTATGGCAGAGAGAGGTGGTTGTATGGCAGAGAGAGGTGGTTGTATGGAAGAGAGAGGTGGTTGTATGGAAGAGAGAGGTGGTTGTATGGAAGAGAGAGGTGATTGAACATGCATCTGATATTTATTTTATGTAGCCTTTATTTAACTAGGCAAGTCATTTAGAACAAATTCTGATTTACAATGACTGCCTACCCCGGCGACGCTGGGCCAATTGTGTGCCGCCCTATGGGACTCCCAATCACGGTCGGTTGTGATACAGCCTGGAATCAAACCAGGGTCTGTAGTAACACCTCTAGCACTGAGATGCAGTGCCTTAGACCGCTGCACCACTTCTTACTTATTTGGCTGTTATGGGAAGCCACTTGTGTGGTTGCTATGAGAAGCAGAGATTGTTTTTTTAAACTTCCATAAAAACCAGACTAACACCGAGAGACTAAGATACGTTTTCACTCTAGAGCTCTTGGGTAAGAGGCTTGAATCGGGAGTATATCCGCCTGTTTAAATGCCAAGACCCACCTCTTCTCCTAAAATTTCCTCAAACTTTTTACATCATAAACGGTTTTATATTCATGATACTGTCTTATTGATATTGCTGGCCTTAATAAAAAATGAATTTTCACTCTAAAGTGCCCTTTAACTAGAGCCTGTTTGTCGTGGTCAGGTCATGTGGTCTTGAAAAACTCCTGGCCCTAGTAGTAATGTTAAAATATCTAAATGGCCATACAGTTTGAAAGTCAGCATTTCCCCTAGTTTAATTTCCAGGCGGAAAGTACCAGTCTCTTTTAAGCAGGGGGGTGTAACAAAGTTAGGAGGGGGGCCCACCCAACCCAATCTTTATAACGATGGGAGAAACACTGGTTGAGATCCAGTAATATCAGGAGAAGGATGTCTGACTGTGTCCTCACCTCCAGCTTGTTGACCAGCCTCTTCTTGATGGCATTCTGGGCAGCCGCGTTGGTGGCCATGCGTAGGCCCTCTGCTGCCTCCCTCAGTCTCTGTTGCTGCTCCTCACTGTCCGGGTTGGCGGCTGCGCCCTGCACACACATCAGCACGGTAATGTCACGAGTGGGATCTGAACCCCGGTCTCCCGCTGGGGAAACCAGCATCATAACCATTAGACCAAGAGGATATTCAACCCGCATGCGAGCGCACTGAGGAAGTTGCGAACTAAATCCTCAATAGAGCAGACTTAAACTTAAATAAGACTAAACAACAATAAACATTTTAGAAACACACAGGTCCTAAACTGAGGCCTCGCCATTCCTCCAGCCTCGCTCATAAATCCTCAACGATGGAATGGGGGACCGGATGGGAACAGTAGGTCATGTGGAACAGACCATGGTGGAATGGGGGGCAGGATGGGAACAGTAGGTCATGTGGAACAGACCATGGTGGAATGGGGGGCAGGATGGGAACAGTAGGTCATGTGGAACAGACCTTGGTGGAATGGGGGACAGGATGGGAACAGTAGGTCATGTGGAACAGAACTTGGTGGAATGGGGGACAGGATGGGAACAGTAGGTCATGTGGAACAGACCATGGTGGAATGGGGGCAGGATGGGAACAGTAGGTCATGTGGAACAGACCATGGTGGAATGGGGGCAGGATGGGAACAGTAGGTCATGTGGAACAGACCATGGTGGAATGGGGGCAGGATGGGAACAGTAGGTCATGTGGAACAGACCATGGTGGAATGGGGGCAGGATGGGAACAGTAGGTCATGTGGAACAGACCTTGGTGGAATGGGGGGACAGGATGGGAACAGTAGGTCATGTGGAACAGAACTTGGTGGAATGGGGGACAGGATGGGAACAGTAGGTCATGTGGAACAGACCATGGTGGAATGGGGGGCAGGTTGGGAACAGTAGGTCATGTGGAACAGACCATGGTGGAATGGGGGCAGGATGGGAACAGTAGGTCATGTGGAACAGACCATGGTGGAATGGGGGACAGGATGGGAACAGTAGGTCATGTGGAACAGACCTTGGTGGAATGGGGGCAGGATGGGAACAGTAGGTCATGTGGAACAGACCATGGTGGAATGGGGGCAGGATGGGAACAGTAGGTCATGTGGAACAGACCATGGTGGAATGGGGGACAGGATGGGAACAGTAGGTCATGTGGAACAGACCTTGGTGGAATGGGGGACAGGATGGGAACAGTAGGTCATGTGGAACAGACCATGGTGGAATGGGGGCAGGATGGGAACAATAGGTCATGTGGAACAGACCATGGTGGAATGGGGGACAGGATGGGAACAGTAGGTAATGTGGAACAGACCATGGTGTAATGGGGGACAGGATGGGAACAGTAGGTCATGTGGAACAGACCTTGGTGGAATGGGGGACAGGATGGGAACAGTAGGTCATGTGGAACAGACCATGGTGGAATGGGGGACAGGATGGGAACAGTAGGTCATGTGGAACAGACCATGGTGGAATGGGGGCAGGATGGGAACAGTAGGTCATGTGGAACAGACCTTGGTGGAATGGGGGACAGGATGGGAACAGTAGGTCATGTGGAACAGACCTTGGTGGAATGGGGGACAGGATGGGAACAGTAGGTCATGTGGAACAGACCATGGTGGAATGGGGGACAGGATGGGAACAGTAGGTCATGTGGAACAGACCATGGTGGAATGGGGGCAGGATGGGAACAGTAGGTCATGTGGAACAGACCTTGGTGGAATGGGGGACAGGATGGGAACAGTAGGTCATGTGGAACAGAACTTGGTGGAATGGGGGACAGGATGGGAACAGTAGGTCATGTGGAACAGACCATGGTGGAATGGGGGCAGGATGGGAACAGTAGGTCATGTGGAACAGACCATGGTGGAACGGGGGACAGGATGGGAACAGTAGGTCATGTGGAACAGACCATGGTGGAATGGGGGACAGGATGGGAACAGTAGGTCATGTGGAACAGACCTTGGCAGCCTCCACCATTTTGGCCGTGGCGTCTGCCAGGAGCTTGGCGGCTGACAGCAGCTTGCGGGAATTCTCCAGGTCTGACTCGCCCTCTGCGTCCATCTTGATGGCGTTGACCAGGTCCGAGGTGGCCTGGGCAAGGATGCGGGCCTGACGCACCATCTCACCTGGAGAGAAGGGAGAGAAACAGCAGTCAATACAGTTTAAATCCTCATTTATTCATCTAGTTTTTACTGAAGTTTAAATACTGATTTATTCATCTAACCTTTATTGATTCTGGCCCTAGGAAAAGGGCAACGGTAGGAGAGGCAGCATTTTGATCTTTCCTTAAATAAACCTCTTAAATCTTCAAAGTCAGGGAGTATTTTACCAACAAATAGTTATACAACAATCCACTTCCAAATCATATTTTCATATTAAAACAAGTCAAATTATATTTTTTTTGTACTGCTATTTGGAAATAAGACAAACATTTGAAATTGCTTTTTGCAAATAGGATGCCATTTTGAGATGCAGACTCCAGAGACATCTCACTTGCTCCTTTTTCAGGTTCATATACAGTCAATAAACTACGCAGACCAGACCCAGCTGCTACCGCATTGCTGCCTATGGGAGAGCCACCCCCTTAAGCAGACCTGAACTGTGACCATTTTCTTCAATGGTAAAAGGCATGAGTGGGACATCTTTAATCCACCATCTATGCCATCTCACTCCAATATGACTGCTGACCCTTGACCTCTTTTAGCCCCGCCCCTCCCATCCCCCAGCCTACCGGCATCTCCCATGGAGCTGAAGATGTTCTCGGTGACATCCAGGATGCGGTCGGTGGCCTCTCCGTGGCGCCCTATGGGCTGGCCTCCGTGGGCGTACTGCTTGATGTGCTGCAGGAGCTCGTTGAGGGCATGGGTGACGCCTGTGGCGGCGGCGCCCACCTGCTTGAGGAGCCCCTCATCGCTGGTGGCGCCCTGCGACGCATCCACGCAGCCATCCACCGATTTGGCAACCAGCTTGCCTGCCTCAATCAGCTGCTCCTGGCACACCGGAGAGCTGATGGTGGGAGCGACCACCTGGAGAGGGAGGGAGAGGGGTAAGACAAAAAGGGATAAGGGGAGAAAGGAGAGAAAAAGCAAAGGCAAAGATCGGGGTAAGAAAGGGGGAGAGAGATTTTCATACCGTTCCAGTACAATACAGGGGTATACTGTATTACCGGCAGTGCTCACCAGGGGCACTATTTCTTTCCAAATGTTTGTATTTTGAAGCACAAAACAAATTTAGGCAGTAGGGATCTTGATCCAGGTGGGGATTGATTATCTCTGCTGGAACCAAGAAGCTTGATCTTTCCATCAAGCCGCTTAGATAGCTAGTTAGCAAACCAAATGCATAGCTGGAGCCCCGAGCTGGATATCATTTATCTGACACATCTTAGATAGCTAGTTAGCAAACCAAATGCATAGCTGGAGCCCCGAGCTGGATATCATTTATCTGACACATCTTAGATAGCTAGTTAGCAAACCAAATGCATAGCTGGAGCCCCGAGCTGGATATCATTTATCTGACACATCTTAGATAGCTTAACAAACCAAATGCATAGCTGGAGCCCTGAGCTGGATATCATTTATCTGACAGATAGCTAGTTAGCAAACCAAATGCATAGCTGGAGCCCCGAGCTGGATATCATTTATCTGACACATCTTAGATAGCTAGTTAGCAAACCAAATGCATAGCTGGAGCCCCGAGCTGGATATCATTTATCTGACACATCTTAGATAGTTAACTTAACAGTTATAACAGCTCCCGTGATGCGGAGATGCACCCGACCTTTATGGGGCCCCCAATTTACAGTATTGAAAAAAAATACCCCTGTAAACGGCATTCCGTCCAAGTCTAAATGACAAACATGGGACAATAGATGGTTAGTGTGTGGTAAAGATGTTGGGGGTTCTCTTCTCTTACCCGGGTGCAAGCCACCAGTTGGGAGGTGGATAGGGCACATTGGGTCGCCGCGGCGATGACGCGGTTCTGGAGTGCAGAGTCCTCTGTCTTCTGGGCCACGTTCTTTGCTTTGAGCACCAGAGCGGCGGCGGCGTTAGCCACGGCTTTAGCCAGCTGCATAAGCATGTCCTGAGAACGGCAGGGATGACACAGGCTAGTTAGCATGTAGCATAAAGTAAATTAAGGCATGCTTAAGTGGAAGGAGAAAATATCATTTTGACGATTCCATACCAGGCCCATAAACGAGGTTCTGTTTTGATTGAGACTGTGGTTCATTGTGAGTATCTTTAGCCTGAATACCAGACTGTTTCTGCTTTAGTTAACTTGTTGTTGTTGTCGTAGCAAAGAAGACAACAGTGTAGCATTGTTGAGAACAGAAACAGTGTGACACCGAGGTTATATAGGGTGAAAAGATTGTGGGTCAACTATGGAACAATTATTTTGGTAAGAATTAGGATCAATTTAATTATTCTGAAAATAATTGTCCTCTTCAGGAAGAGTACTCAAATGTCAAGGTCCATTTTGGAAAATTAAATTAAGTAAAGAGATTAGAGAAATAGCCTCTACTAAAGGGGAAAATTAGAGACTTTTCCAGTTTTAAAATCTGTCCTGCCAAACACACCACAGCTTACAGTCTGACCTGAATTCAGTGGTAGCCAGTTTTAGCACAAAGGTAAATAGAAGACCCTATTGATGACACTACTATCTATAATGGCCTCTGAGGTTTCTTTTTGAAATATATTTTTCACACCCCTTTTTCTCCCTAATTTCATGGTATCCAACTGGTAGTTACAGTCTTACAGTCTAATCGCTGCAACTCCCGTACGGACCCGGGAGAGGCGAAGGTCGAGTGCCGTGCGTCCTCTGAAACACAACCCAACCAAGCCGCACTGCTTCTAGACACAATGCAGGCTTAACCTGGAAGCCAGCCGCACCAATGTGTCGGAGGAAACACCGTACACCTAGCCACCGTGTTAGCATGCATGCACCTGGCCCGCCACAGGAGTCGCTAGAGTGCGATGGGACAAGAACATCTCTTCCGACCAAACCCTCCCCTAACGATGCAGGGCCAATTGTGCGCTGCCCCATGGGTTTCCCGGTCGCGGCCGGCTGTGACAGAGCCTGGATCTCTAGTGGTACAGCTACACTGCGATGCAGTGCCTTAGACCACTGCGCCACTCAGGAAGTGGCCTCCAAGGATTCTTTCCATAGAAGCCAAGCTAAGCCTATATCCCAAATAGCACACTATTCCCTACATAGAGCACTACTTTTGACCAGAGCCTTAGTACACTATGTAGGGAATATGGTGCCATTTGTGAGAGTGCTTCATATTCATTGGCTTAAACATAAATATACTTTAGTATAACCCATCCAGGCTGGGGAGGAGGGGAGACTCAAGCCTGGTGGCTCCAAAGACAATCATCAACTCTATCCTGCCTTTAGCTGTTGGTCTTTTTGTCTTCCCCACAAGTTGGGACTTTAGGAACATACCAGCATTCTCTACCCTCCAAAGGTAATATAAGGACATTCTACAAGGTTATGGGGTGGGCTAGCTAATGCAGCTACAGTACAGAATGACTAACAATGTCATATTAATGTATATTTTGTCAACTAGCTGACTTAGAGACTGGGTTTGACATTGATACTGGTTTTGGGTCTGGGATATTTCAAAAACATGTGCAACTGTTTAAATTGTGACTCGTGATAGATATATTTAAACTAAAGAATGTGCGTTTTTGTGCTTCCAAAACCTGTTACTTCACGTTTGGAAGTGCAAAAACAGAGTGGCTAAGGGGGTGGGGAGTAACTAGGAGGTAGAAAAGTGACTGGGGGGGAGAAGAGACTAGGGTGGAGAGAAAAGTGAGTAGGGGGAGAGAAAAGGGAGAGAAGGGGGAGAGAAAAGGGAGAGAAGGGGGAGAGAAAAGGGAGTAGAGGGAGAGAAAAGGGAGTAGGGGGAGACAATAGGGAGTAGGGGGAGACAATAGAGAGAGAATAGGGAGTAGGGGAGACAAAAGGGAGTAGGGGGAGACAAAAGGGAGTAGGGGGAGACAATAGGGAGTAGGGGAGAGAAAAGGGAGTAGGGGGAGAGAATAGGGAGTAGGGGGAGAGAATAGGGAGTAGGGGGAGAGAAAAGGGAGTAGGGGGAGAAATAGGGAGTAGGGGGAGAGAATAGGGAGTAGGGGAGAAAGAATAGGGCTCTAGGGGTCAAAAGATGATAGGGAGTAGGGGAGGAATAGCTGTGAAGGGCCAGAGAATAGGGGTAGGGGAGAGAATAGGGAGTAGGGGGAGACGAAAAGTGACTGGGCTCTCTATGTGTGTCAAAAGATGATACGTGGAAGCGGAGGGACTCCAGCTGTGAAGTGCCAGACACATGCGGTGGGCTAACGCACGGTCGGTGGGCTAACGCACGGTCGGTGGGCTAACGCACGGTCGGTGGGCTAACGCACGGGGTCTAACGCATGGTAGGATAACACACGGGGTCTAACGCACGGTGGGCTAACGCACGGTGGGCTAACACACGGTAGGCTAACACACGGTAGGCTAACACACGGTAGGCTAACACACGGTAGGCTAACACACGGTTGTCATTGAGGAGAGACAGGATATCAGCAACAGGGTCTCTGCAAAAACTAATCTAGCAAACACTCATCAGCCTCCGCACTACTCCAGAGATTATTTTTATGCAGTTTAGAAGGTGTTTGAGTGGGATTATCGACATCACAACAGAGGAGTTGGGCAGCTCTCCCTGCATGTTGTTTTGTGAAGGAGTAGGGGAGGAGGAGGCAGAAAAAGGGAGAGGGAGGGAAAAGAAACCCAGAGGACTTTGTGGGAGCTGCGGTCAGGCTGCATTCCATAAGCATTTATGAACAGGCATTAGCCGGCCTACTTATTTCTCCACAATATGTTCTCTGCGCTCGCTCAGTCATTGTATGGTAGGCTATATCATCACTTAGGTGTAACATTACAGCTACTTCGTCACATTTTCAGTTGAAGTGCTTCCCTCAATACATGTATAGGCTATTATAAATAACTCCACATTAAAACAACAACTCCAACACCTTCACCAAAGGTCACTGTCGTTTTGTCCCATTTTAAAAAGGTTAAATACTGTTAAATACTGTACCAATTGTTTTCTCTAAGAGAATTTCTAACAGGCTTCCCACCACTTATCGAAACAGATCCCCTACTACTACTACTATTGTTAAACCCTTCATTTAATATTGGAAACAATTGTTAAAACAGACATTCCCTGTATATCTTCAGGTACAGTTGTATTCTCCTAGACCTCAATGCAACCACATTAAGAGTTAATAATCAACCCAGTACCCTACAAATGGAAACTACTCTGTTTGGACTTGGCAGACGTCTCGTTTGGACAGGGCAGAAGCCTCGTTTGGACAGGGCAGAAGCCTCGTTTGGACAGGGCAGAAGCCTCGTTTGGACAGGGCAGAAGCCTCGTTTGGACAGGGCAGAAGCCTCGTTTGGACAGGGCAGAAGTCTCGTTTGGACAGGGCAGAAGTCTCGTTTGGACAGGGAAGAAGTCTCGTTTGGACAGGGAAGAAGTCTCGTTTGGACAGGGAAGAAGTCTCGTTTGGACAGGGAAGAAGTCTCGTTTGGACAGGGAAGAAGTCTCATTTGGACAGGGAAGAAGTCTCGTTTGGACAGGGAAGAATACGATCATGTAAATACAGTTCACCTTTTAATCCCTGGGTTGACTTTTCTCATCTGAAACTCAAAGTTTCTCTCAGTGCGTTGGGCTATTCAGCTGTTGCATACTTTCATAATCAAATGCTTTTGAGAGCTACTTGCTCTTTCTGCGTGTCAATAATCAAAACCTATAAGAAAACCAAGAGCATTTTGAGTACCTGAAGATATGCAAGAGAAACTGAACAAAACTGCTGTCAAATGCTTATTATACAGTTAGAAATGACAAGAATACACTACTAGATGATGTTACACCAGTGTGGTCCATATCAATTACAGTGAAAGATCCAAGAACGATTAGTATGATTGGCCATTGGGAGTGACAGTGATTCGGATAGGCTCATCTTTCAAGGACACGTTTGTTACCAGCATGTGACTATAAGTGGAGACGCTCCGCCTTGCACCCCTGAAAGATCCTTTACCTAGAAACTGACCAATGCAGGTGTAAAAAAAAAGATGGGGTTATAGTAAATCACACAGTACTGCACAAATTATGTCAACAAACTCTACATAGGGAACTGATCAGGACCGTGTTCTGACCTAAGATCCTAAGACAACTTAAATGTTGTGCAAATCAGAGTGTTGAAAGCAATGGACGAAGGGCTGAATCCTAACTTCCAGGATTTTTCACTTAGCCATATATTGATGTCAATGGGAGACTAAATGAACGTTTGACGTAAGTGGAAGTTAGAATTTGCCCCAAGTCTTAAAACGGTCAACTTATTTTCTTGTGGCGTAGTCCCACTTTCAGAGTGCCAGTTTAGTTCACTCTGGACTGGGTCACGGTTGGCCTACCTGAAAGCGGGGGTCGGCGTCCGTCTCTCCGATGTGAGACAGCAGCTCGCCACTGGCCTGGCCCACGTTGCCTGCAGCCTGCAGAAGGTTCTGACGGGGCTGATGGGTAAAAAAAAAAAAAGATACCCAAAAAGCACAGGTCACATGACTGAAGAAAAGCCATCATGAAGGGATTCTTTAACATCTTTTGCATGAAGATGGTTTCACGTTAACTTACAGGTGACATTGGTCATGTCCAGTAAGCACAAAATGGGAGAAAACATTTTAATAAGAACACAGATTTTCAATTTTAGCTGCAAAATCTTTTTACACCATGCGCTTTTCTGAACATTATCATTGTGCGACACAGAAACAGGAAGTACACAAAAATGGCTAAGCCTTCGGGGTGTTACTTCAGTATTCAGTGTGTGCTCGTGCGTGTTACCTCAGTGTTGGCTGGCTGGGCGGTCTTTAGCATGTCGGACACGGCACACGCCAGGTTCTTGGCAGCCCCCAACAACTGGTTTCCGTTGCCTCCCTCATCCTCCATGAGGGCGGCGAGCAGCTTGACCCCCTTGGACATCTCCGTTAGGTTGGAGGAGATGGTGGTCACGGCACAGCCCACCGCCGTGTAGTCTGTCTCTGCTGGGTCGCCTATTGTTGAGGGGGACAGACAGACATGTTTAGGTTTCAATACTTTGTGGGCAGCCCTTTAAGCACTACACCTATGGTGAAGGGGACAGACAGATGTTGAGGGGAACTTCATGAGCAGCCCCCATGTGGTTTATGAGGGGAACTTCATGAGCAATCCTCACGTGGTCTATGAGGGGAGCTTCATGAGCAATCCTCACGTGGTCTATGAGGGGAGCTTCATGAGCAGTCCTCACGTGGTCTATGAGGGGAACTTCATGAGCAGTCCTCACGTGGTCTATGAGGGGAACTTCATGAGCAGTCCTCACGTGGTCTATATGGGGAACTTCATGAGCAGTCCTCACGTGGTCTATGAGGGGAACTTCATGAGCAGTCCTCATTTGGTCTATGAGGGGAACGTCATGAGCAGTCCTCACGTGGTCTATGAGGGGAACGTTTAACAGTCCTCACGTGGTCTGAGGGGAACTGGCAGTCCTCACGTGGTCTGGGGGAACGTCATGAGCAGTCCTCACGTGGTCTATGAGGGGAACGTCATGAGCAGTCCTCCGTGGTGAGGGGAACAGAGCAGTCCTCACTGGCCTGGCCCAACGTCATGAGCAGTCCTGTGGTCTAGAGGGGAACTTCTGAGCAGTCCTCACGGGTCTGATGGGTAACTTCATGAGCAGTCCTCACGATGGTCTAAAACTTCACAGCAGTCACATGACTGAAGAAAACTTCATGAGCAGTCCTCACGTGGTCTATGAGGGGAACTTCATGAGAGTCCTCACGTGGTCTATGAGGGAACTTTGGTCAGTCCTCACGTGGTCTAAATGGGGAAAACAGTTTTCTATAAGGGGAACACAGAGCAGTTCAATTTTAGCTGCAAAAGTCCTCACGTTTATGACAACTTCATACAGTCCTTTTCTATGAAACATTATCATTCACGTGGTCTACAGGGGAACAGGAAGTCCTCACGTGGTCTAAAACTTCATGGCAGTCCTCACGTGGGTCTTAGGGGAACTTCAGTAGTCCTCAGTGGTCTATGAGGGTGTTAGCAGTCTCAGTGTCTATATGGGGAACTTCTGAGCAGTCCTTACGTGGTCATGAGGGAACTTCAGAGCAGTCACGTGGTCTATGAGGGGAGCTTCATGAGCAGTCCTCACGTGGTCTATGAGGGGAACTTCATGAGCAGTCCTCACGTGGTCTATGAGGGGAACTTCATGAGCAGTCCTCACGTGGTCTATGGGGGAACTCCATTAGCAGTCCTCACGGGTCTAGATGGTGAACTCATGAGCAGTCCTCACGTGGTCTATGTGGGGAACTCTGTCTCTGGTCTATGGGGGAACTTCGAGCAGTCTCACGTGGTCTGAGGGGAACAGAGCAGTCATGTTTAGGGGAACTTTCAGTCCTCACTTCTATGGGGAGCCCTTCACTGAGCAGTCCTATGGTCTAGGGGAACTTCAGAGCAGATGTTGATGGGGAACTTCATGAGCAGTCCCCACGTGGTTTATGAGGGGAACTTCATGAGCAGTCCTCACGTGGTCTATGAGGGGAGCTTCATGAGCAATCCTCACGTGGTCTATGAGGGGAGCTTCATGAGCAGTCCTCACGTGGTCTATGAGGGGAACTTCATGAGCAGTCCTCACGTGGTCTATGAGGGGAACTTCATGAGCAGTCCCCACGTGGTTTATGAGGGGAACTTCATGAGCAGTCCTCACATGGTCTATGAGGGGAACTTCATGAGCAGTCCTCACGTGGTCTATATGGGGAACTTCATGAGCAGTCCTCACGTGGTCTATGCTGCTGCTTTGTTTTATTCATCCACCCACAGAGTCAATATTTAAGCTGAAAAAGCCTTTACATATCTAGTTAAAGGGCATTACAATGCAGAATCGAAATACATTTTTATTTAAAAAAATAATAATTTAAGCTGTATTTCTACATGTAATTGTCATTGAGATAAAATCTATTTCACAAGAGACCTGTATTGAATTAAGCACCCCTGTGAAAAAGGCAATCCCATATCTACTGGTTCTTCAAGACAGATATAAGCAGTGGTGTAAAGTAATTAAGTAAAAATACTTTAAAGTACCACTTAAGTCGTTTTTTGGGGTATCTGTACTTTACTATTTATATTTTTGACTACTTTTACTTCACTATATTCCTTAAGAAAATATTGTACTTTTTACTCCATACATTTCACATGACAACCAAAAATATTCGTTACATGTTGAATGCTTAGCAGGAGAGGAAAATAGTCAAATTCACGCACTTCTCAACAGAACATCTCTGGTCATCCCTACTGCCTCTGATCTGGAGGATTCACTGAAAACAGAGAACATCCCTGTTCATCCCTACTGCTCTTGATCTGGAGGACTCACTAAAACAGAGAACATCCCTGGTCATCTCTACTGCCTCTGATCTGGAGGACTCACTAAAACAGAGAACATCTCTGGTCATCTCTACTGCCTCTGATCTGGAGGACTCACTAAAACAGAGAACATCTCTGGTCATCCCTACTGCCTCTGATCTGGAGGACTCACTAAACACACAAGCTTTGTTTGTAAATTATGTCTGAATGTTGGAGTGTGCCCGTGGCTTTCCGTACGTTTTAAAAATAAGAAAATGGTGCCATCTGGTTTCCTTAATATAAGGAATTTGAAATTATTTATACTTTTGATACTTAAGTATATTTTAAACCAAATACTTTTAGACTTCCTCAATTAGTTTTTAACTGGGTGACTTTCACTTTTACTTGAGTCATTTTCTATTAAGGTATCTTTACTTTTACTCAAGTATGACAGTTGGGTACTTTTCCCACCACTAGATAGAAATGACCACAACATCCATTGTTGGTATCCACAGTGAAGAGACGGTACCTGCGGTGAGATTGACCATAGAGGCCGTCCCGGCTGTGATGGCGTCAACCTGGGAGTGGATCTCGTGTTTGGACTCGTCCATCTTGTTCTTACGCCAGGCTTGGGAGGCCTTGATCATGGGAAGACACAGATCACATTAAAACTATTTTCTACACAACTTACATGAAAAATACACCAACTCACTGTATTACACTATAAAAGAGTGGAGCATGTTCTCTCTCTTTAATTGGTACAACTAGGCTTTAAAATTGTGTCCATTTGAAATAATTCACTTAAAACTGAGAGGAAAAAAAATGATAGACGAGATCATCAAGAATTTTGTTATAGCCACAGGTTGGAGGTTGTACAGGTGAAGAGGGGGTCAGTTTAAATCCAGGTGTCTCACCGCGTCTGTCCCGAGGGGAGGCAGGGTGTCAAACTCCTCCAGCGAGGCCTGGGCAGCCTGCAACGCCTGCATGCTGGAGTTGATGGTGCCAGTCAGGGCCTGCTGGGCTGATGTCTGCACACAGGGGAACATATCGAAATACACTCTTAGTATTCATTCTGTACAGTTAATTAAATAGGGCCAATAACACTTCATGTTTGTAATTATTTTCCACTGAGAATGTGATGGTGTATTAGCCTCTAAAAGGCTTTCTTCAGATATAGAGATCGTATTGGGGTCTGTTCAGTTATTTCAATTAACAGTCAATTGAGGAAGTGAATTAACCACTATTTCCTATTTGGGCTTTTTTCCAAATCTTGAATTGAACTGAATTTCACTTCCTGAATTGAAAACTGAACTGACCCCAACCCTGCTAGAGTTCAATGTGGCCCTCCAGTCTTACCAGCGGGGGCATGTGGCCCCTGTGCATCTGTCCGCTGGTGATGTGCTGCTTGGCCTGAGGCATGGAGCCCATCTGGAAGCTCTCGGGGCCCCCGGCCCCTGAACGCATGATGGCTGGCAGGGCCACAGAGCCAGTCTCCACCTTCCCCACCTTGTTGAACTGCTGCTGCAGCACTGTAGACCTGGGGGGGTGGAGAGACAGAGGGAGGGTGGGGAGAGAGGTGGGAGGGTGGGGAGAGATGGCGGGAGGGTGGGGGAGAGATGGCGGGGGAGGGAGGGGAGAGATGGCGGGGAGGGAGGGGAGAGATGGCGGGGAGGGAGGGGAGAGATGGCGGGGAGGGAGGGGAGAGATGGCGGGGAGGGAGGGGAGAGATGGCGGGGAGGGAGGGGAGAGATGGCGGGAGGGAGGGGAGAGATGGCGGGAGGGAGGGGAGAGATGGCGGGAGAGAGGGATGAATAGAGATGTCAGAAGACATACTATATTGCAGTGTTGTAAGGCTCTTCATCCTCATCAGAAAGATGCCCCCATAGGCTAGATGGCCCCACTACACAGGACCCACAGGCTAGATGGACCCACTACACAGGGCCCATAGGCTAGATGGACCCACTACACAGGACCCATAGGCTAGATGGACCCACTACACAGGACCCATAGGCTAGATGGACCCACTACACAGGACCCAGGACCCACTAGGCATAGGCTAGATGGACCCACTACACAAGACCCATAGGCTAGATGGACCCACTAAACAAGACCCATAGGCTAGATGGACCACTACACAGGATCCATAGGCTAGATGGAATCACAGGCTAGATGGACTCACTACACTGGACCCATAGGCTAGATGGACCCACTACACAGGACCCATAGGCTAGATGGACCCACTACACAGGACCCATAGGCTAGATGGAACCACAGGCTAGATGGACTCACTACACTGGACCCATAGGCTAGATGGACCCACTACACTGGACCCACAGGCTAGATGGACCACTACACAGGATCCATAGGCTAGATGGAATCACAGGCTAGATGGACTCACTACACTGGACCCATAGGCTAGATGGACCCACTACACAGGACCCATAGGCTAGATGGACCCACTACACAGGACCCACAGGCTAGATGGACCCACTACACTGGACTCATAGGCTAGATGGACCCACTACACAGAACCCACTATACAAGACCCAAGGCTAGATGGAACCACAGGATATATGGACCCACTACACTGGACCCATAGGCTAGATGGACCACTACACAGGACCCACAGGCTAGATGGACCCACTACACTGGACTCATAGGCTAGATGGACCCACTACATAGGACCCATAGGCTAGATGGACCCACAGGCTAGATGAACCCACTACACAGGACCCACTGGCTAGATCTACCCACTACACAGGACCCACTACACAGGACCCATAGGCCAGATGGACCCACTACACAGGACCCATAGGCTAGGTGGACCCACTACACAGGACCCACTGGCTAGATGGACCCACTGGCTAGATGGACCCACTACACTGGACTCATAGGCTAGATGGACCCACTACACAGGACCCATAGGCTAGATGGACCCACTACACAGAACCCACTATGGACAAAGACCCAAGGCTAGATGGAACCACAGGATATATGGACCCACTAGATGGGCACTGGACCCATAGGCTAGATGGACCACTACACAGGACCCACAGGCTAGATGGACCCAATACACTGGGACTCACTGGAGGCTAGATGGACCACACTCCATAGGCAGATGGAATCACAGGCTAGGACCCATAGGCTAGATGGACCCACAGGCCCATAGGCTGAACCCACTACACAGGACCCACAGGCTAGATGGACCCACTGGACCCACCCACTACACCCAGGCTACCCACTAGGCCCACTAGATGGACCCACTACACAGGACCCACTGGCTAGATGGACCCACTACCACAGGACCCACTGGCTAGGTGGACCCACTACACAGGACCCACTGGCTAGGTGGACCCACTACACAGGACCCACTGGCTAGATGGACCCACTACACAGGACCCACTGGCTAGATGGACCCACTACACAGGACCCACTGGCTAGATGGACCCACTACACAGGACCCACTGGCTAGGTGGACCAACTACACAGGACCCACTGGCTAGGTGGACCCACTGGACCCACTGGCTAGATGGACCCACTACACAGGACCCACTGGCTAGGTGGACCCACTACACAGGACCCACTGGCTAGGTGGACCCACTACACAGGACCCACTGGCTAGGTGGACCCACTACACAGGACCCACAGGCTAGGTGGACCCACTACACAGGACCCACTGGCTAGATGGACCCACTACACAGGACCCACAGGCTAGGTGGACCCACTACACAGGACCCACTGGCTAGGTGGACCCACTACACAGAACCCACAGGCTAGATGGACCCACTACACAGGACCCACAGGCTAGATGGACCCACTACAGGACCCAGGACCCACAGGCTAGATGGACCCACTACACAGGACCCACAGGCTAGATGGACCCACTACACAGGACCCACAGGCTAGGTGGACCCACTACACAGGACCCACAGGCTAGATGGACCCACTACACTGGACTCATAGGCTAGATGGACCCACTACATAGGACCCATAGGCTAGATGGACCCACAGGCTAGATGAACCCACTACACAGGACCCACTGGCTAGATCTACCCACTACACAGGCTACCCACTACACAGGACCCATAGGCCAGAGATGGACCCACTACACAGGACCCATAGGCTAGGTGGACCCACTACACAGGACCCACTGGCTAGATGGACCCACTGGCTAGATGGACCCACTACACTGGACTCATAGGCTAGATGGACCCACTACACAGGACCCCACTACACAGAACCCACTACAAGACCCAAGGCTAGATGGAACCACAGGATATATGGACCCACTACACTGGACCCATAGGCTAGATGGACCACTACACAGGACCCACAGGCTAGATGGACCCACTACACTGGACTCATAGGCTAGATGGACCCACTACATAGGACCCATAGGCTAGATGGACCCACAGGCTAGATGAACCCACTACACAGGACCCACAGGCTAGGTGGACCCACTACACAGGACCCACTGGCTAGATGGACCCACTACACAGGACCCACTGGCTAGATGGACCCACTACACAGGACCCACTGGCTAGATGGACCCACTACACAGGACCCACTGGCTAGGTGGACCCACTACACAGGACCCACTGGCTAGGTGGACCCACTACACAGGACCCACTGGCTAGGTGGACCCACTACACAGGACCCACTGGCTAGATGGACCCACTGGCAGATGGACCCACCCACCCACTGGCTAGATGGACCCACTACACAGGACCCACTGGCTAGGTGGACCAACTACACAGGACCCACTGGCTAGGTGGACCAACTACACAGGACCCACTGGCTAGGTGGACCCACTGGCACAGGACCCACAGGACCCACAGGCTAGATGGACCCACTACATAGGAATACATACATACACAATGTTGATGAAAATCTGTAGGGGAGTTATGGATAAAGACTGAGGGAAAGTTAGTACAGTATAGAATCTACTGACGTCAAAACACACACACACACACACACACACACACACACACACACACACACACACACACACACACACACACACACACACACACACACACACACACACACACACACACACACACACACACACAGTGAGCAGTCACCAACATGCTGTGACATCACTGGCACACACGGCAGGAAACTGCTGCACTGGACTCACTTTTTGGGTGACACAGAATCCTCCAACATGGTGGACTCCTCATCTCCCTCTAAGCCAAAGTGGTCCTTGCTCTTTTTCTGTTGGAAGGAGACAAGACAGGTTATTGGGGTGATTGATATAGCTCTCTTCATTTAATTAAAAAAAGGGGCAATCTGGGATTTGTACATCCATTTTCTGGCACTCTTAAAGTAATGTTATATGACCATTGATTCTTGACATATAGAACTCCTAAATGTCTCATGAGCTTAGTTCAACTGTCGTGCCTCATCAGAAAACATATAAGATCGTTTTTATTCTATTGTCTGTAAACAATTGTAATCTCACCATTACTGGGATATGCGATATGGTGTGGAATCTCTAAACTCTATCATGGCAGTACTCTATGCATACTGTAATGCAGTGCACAGACACATTGAAGAGGCAACTCTAGCGTACCCTGAGGCTTTTTGTCAATATGATTTCCATGGTGACCTGGTCATACAGAACTCTTGATTTGCTATCTTGACTGATTACAATCACTGGCTACAACCAGGATTTTGTGTTGGTGCATTTGCTCCGCGGTGAAGTTTCCCCTGGGTATAGATCAAGGATCAGCTTTCCCATCCCTCAATCCTAACCTTAAACATTAAATGGGGAAACTGACCCAAGATCAGTGTCTGAGGGCAATGTCACCATACTCCAATGCATCT